>NW_028187828.1:0-16057 GCF_964204655.1 Triturus cristatus | reverse complement strand
CCCCCCCCCTTACCCCCCCACATCATCATGTGGAAGTTTACATTAATCTATATTCCCCATTACACATACCAGTTAATGTTTAATAGTCATTAATATCTAAACGGGTATTCTCCCTCCCCGACCCCATCCTCTCTTCCAGAGGGTATCTCGCCCAATGGATACCGAAATCCATTACAATATCAGTACTAGAACCATTCTATTGTTAGGTTATACATAGCAATCTCCCTGCATACGGCAGTGCTTGCCTGCCCCTTTGAATGAAATGCTGAGACATGGCCATCCAAAATCTCTCGGAGTACACAAAGCTTCGTACCAGGTGGATTTATTAATCGAGCTCCTCACGTGAAATCAGCAACCCGGTGTTGGAAAGATCCTGCGTTACTAGCTTCAAGACCATACTTTCCCCCTACACCCCTAGCCCATCTTGCTCTTTTGCGCCTCTGGTTCCTATGTCAGGGCCATGTGCTGGATTAATCCTCTCAACTTGTACTTCACCGATACATCTGGTCGGCTATTTATCACCATCTCGCCCGTGATCGCGACATCCGACCTTTTTGGCACTTTTGGTTCCTTTTTTTTTCTCACGTCTTCAATAAACCCCTCCAGTGCACCGGGTATACCCAATCTAAGACATGTGCTTTCCCTGGTATTCGCGCGGAGTTTGGCCCTCAGGAATACCTCAACGTCATGGTTGAAAGGTAGGGGGAATCATCTCCTCACTGATGCACTTTGTCGGACAACTGGCTATGGTGAGTCCACAGACTATTATCTAAGTTGTTATTTAGTGTAGTGCTCAATGGACATGATTTTTTGCTTTTCATTTCCTCTAATTTTCTAAACAAAACTAGGAACTTTTAACTGAAAGATTAACCGTGTTTTTTTCACGTATTTTATCATCATTTTATCATCATTTTTTTACATGTCAACAACAGCGATGTTCCATTAAAAAGGAACATACACAACTTTGTGTTTGTATATTTGAACAACACACCACACATTATAAAAGAAACTCCCCTAAAAAACACCAACAAACAACAAACAACAAACAACAAACAACAAACAACAAACAACAAACAACAAACAACAAACAACAAACAACAAAACCAAGTATTTCGTCTCCGTAGCTTATCAACTAAAGCATGGCACTGAAGATGCCAAGATGGCTGCCGCATGCACCCGAAGACAAAAGACTTAGTCCTAACCTTACCGTTAATTCTTGCTAGACATATACATGCAAGTATCCGCGCCCCAGTGTAAATGCCCTCGAACCCTTGTTAAGGGGAGAGGAGCGGGTATCAGGCACACACAGCTGTAGCCCAAGACACCTTGCTCGGCCACACCCCCACGGGTACTCAGCAGTAGTTAACATTAAGCAATAAGTGCAAGCTTGACTTAGTTATAGCAATTCCAGGGTTGGTAAATCTTGTGCCAGCCACCGCGGTCACACAAGAGACCCAAATTAACCGTATACGGCGTAAAGAGTGGCACTATGATATCACAGTGACTAGGATTAAGATGCAACTAAGCTGTCATAAGCCCAAGGTGTACTTAAGATCACCTTTAAGATGATCCTAGTACTTCTGATTGATTTAACCCCACGAAAGCTAGGGCACAAACTGGGATTAGATACCCCACTATGCCTAGCCCTAAATCTCGATGCTTGCCGTACCAAAGCATCCGCCCGAGAACTACGAGCACAAACGCTTAAAACTCTAAGGACTTGGCGGTGCCCCAAACCCATCTAGAGGAGCCTGTTCTATAATCGATAACCCACGATTCACCCGACCACCTCTCGCCAAAGCAGCCTACATACCGCCGTCGCCAGCTCACCTTCCCTGAAAGCCCAATAGTGAGCACAATAGCCTAACCTGCTAGTAAGACAGGTCAAGGTATAGCCCATGAGGTGGAAGAAATGGGCTACATTTTCTACGATAGAAAACCCACGAAAGGGGGCATGAAACAGCCCCCGGAAGGCGGATTTAGCAGTAAAGCGGGACAATAAAGCCCTCTTTAAGTTGGCCCTGGGGCACGTACATACCGCCCGTCACCCTCCTCATAAGCCACCAACAACCATAACTAATAAATCTTATGGCTAAAGATGAGGTAAGTCGTAACAAGGTAAGTGTACCGGAAGGTGCACTTAGCATATCAAGACGTAGCTATAAAATAAAGCATTCAGCTTACACCTGAAAGATATCTGCCAGACACCAGATCGTCTTGAAGCTTACTCTAGCCCAACCATACTGCACAAGCAGCAATAGCAAAAATTCACTTTACCACCTAACTAAAACATTCTTTAAACTTAGTATAGGCGATAGAAAAGGACCCCCCCCCCCCCCGGCGCGATAGAAATTTTGTACCGTAAGGGAAAGATGAAATAACAATGAAAAACCAAGCAGTAGACAGCAAAGATTCACCCTTGTACCTTTTGCATCATGATTTAGCGAGAACAACCAAGCAAAATGAATTTAAGCTTGCCCTCCCGAAACCCAAGCGAGCTACTTACAAGCAGCTACCCCCTGAGCGAACCCGTCTCTGTTGCAAAAGAGTGGGATGACTTGCTAGTAGAGGTGAAAAGCCTACCGAGCTGGGTGATAGCTGGTTGCCTGTGAAATGAATCTTAGTTCCCTCCTGACCCCTCTTCCCCGGACACAAACCCTAACCCACATGTAATGAGTCAAGAGCAATTTAAAGGAGGTACAGCTCCTTTAAAAAAGAATACAACCTCCACTAGCGGATAACCACTCAACTTCCTCCCTTATTGTGGGCCTTCAAGCAGCCATCAATAAAGAGTGCGTCAAAGCTCCACACACAAAAATTCAACAACAACATGACTCCCTTTCCACCAACGGGCTAACCTATGTTAATAGGAGCATCAATGCTAAAATGAGTAACTAGGGCTACCCCCTCAATTAAGCGCAAACTTACATCCTCACATTATTAACAGATATGAACAATACCCCAATTAAAACAAGACTAAAGTATTAACCCACCCTGTTACCCCGACTCAGGAGCGCATATTTAGAAAGATTAAAATCTGTAAAAGGAACTAGGCAAACCCAAGGCCCGACTGTTTACCAAAAACATAGCCTTCAGCCCACCAAGTATTGAAGGTGATGCCTGCCCAGTGACATAACGTTTAACGGCCGCGGTATCCTAACCGTGCAAAGGTAGCGCAATCAATTGTCCCATAAATCGAGACTTGTATGAATGGCTAAACGAGGTCTTAACTGTCTCCTACAGATAATCAGTGAAATTGATCTTCCTGTGCAAAAGCAGGAATGCCTACATAAGACGAGAAGACCCTGTGGAACTTAAAAATCAGCGACCACCACATACAAACCCAACCCTACCAGGCTCACTACCCTCAAACTCTGGTCCGCATTTTTCGGTTGGGGTGACCTTGGAGAAAAATAGATCCTCCAAAAATAAGACCACATCTCTTGACCAAGAGCAACCCCTCAACGTACTAACAGTAACCAGACCCAATACACTTGATCAATGGACCAAGCTACCCCAGGGATAACAGCGCAATCTCCTCTAAGAGCTCACATCGACGAGGAGGTTTACGACCTCGATGTTGGATCAGGACATCCTAATGGTGCAGCCGCTATTAAGGGTTCGTTTGTTCAACGATTAACAGTCCTACGTGATCTGAGTTCAGACCGGAGCAATCCAGGTCGGTTTCTATCTATGATGCACTTTCTCTAGTACGAAAGGACCGAGAAAGTGGGGCCAATACCACAAGCACGCCCTTCCCTCAAGTAATGTACCCAACTAAATTACCTATGGACACCCCACTACCACTCCTAGAAAAGGACCAGCTAGCGTGGCAGAGCTTGGTAAATGCAAAAGGCTTAAGCCCTTTACCCAGAGGTTCAAATCCTCTCCCTAGCCCCCCATGGCCCACCCACCTGCCCTGACTTGTCTCATCATATCCCTATCCTACGCAGTCCCAATCCTAATTGCCGTGGCATTTCTAACCCTAGTTGAACGGAAAGTCCTAAGCTATATACAAGCTCGAAAAGGCCCAAACATTGTAGGCCCATTCGGACTGTTACAGCCTGTGGCTGACGGAGTCAAACTATTCACCAAAGAACCAATCCGCCCATCTACTTCCTCCCCATTCCTCTTCCTTATAACCCCCATACTAGCCCTTCTTTTAGCACTTACTATCTGAATCCCCCTTCCCCTTCCATTTTCCCTAACTGACCTAAACTTAGGCCTCCTCTTCCTCTTAGCCATATCCAGCCTAGCAGTCTACTCAATTCTATGATCAGGTTGAGCCTCAAACTCAAAATATGCCCTAATCGGGGCCTTACGAGCAGTAGCACAGACCATCTCCTACGAAGTAACACTAGCCATTATCCTCCTATCCGTAATCCTACTTAGCGGAAGCTACACCCTAAATACCCTCGCTATCACCCAAGAACCTTTATACCTTGTCTTCTCCTCATGACCCCTTGCAATAATATGATATATTTCAACCCTTGCTGAAACAAATCGTGCTCCCTTCGATCTCACAGAAGGAGAATCAGAACTAGTATCCGGATTTAACGTAGAATATGCTGCTGGGCCATTCGCCCTATTTTTCCTAGCCGAATACGCAAACATTATACTAATAAACACACTAACTGCCATCCTGTTCCTAAACCCAAGTTCACTAAACCCCCCACAGGAATTATTCCCCATAATCTTAGCTACAAAAGTCTTACTGCTCTCTTCGGGTTTTCTATGAATCCGTGCCTCTTATCCACGATTTCGCTACGATCAACTCATACATCTGCTCTGAAAGAACTTCCTCCCCCTAACACTAGCACTATGTCTTTGACACACTAGCATACCAATCTGTTACGCAGGCCTACCCCCTTACTTAAGGAAATGTGCCTGAACGTAAAGGGTCACTATGATAAAGTGAACATAGAGGTATACCAGCCCTCTCATTTCCTAAACAATACTTAGAAAAGTAGGAATCGAACCTAACACAAGAGAGATCAAAACTCTCCATACTTCCTTTATATTATTTCCTAGTAAGGTCAGCTAATAAAGCTATCGGGCCCCATACCCCGAAAATGAAGGTCTAACCCCCTCCCTTACTAATGAACCCCCATGCCAAGCTAGTTACCTCCTTAAGCCTACTCCTAGGGACAACCATCACAATCTCAAGCAATCATTGAGTAATAGCCTGAACCGGACTAGAAATCAACACACTCGCTATCATCCCCCTCATCTCAAAATCCCATCACCCCCGAGCCATCGAAGCCGCAATCAAGTACTTTCTAGTGCAAGCCGCCGCTTCAACCTTAATCCTCTTCGCAAGCATGAACAGTGCATGACACACAGGACAATGAGATCTCACCCAACTAACTCACCCACTTCGTGTCTACTCCTCACAGCTGCAATCGAATAAAACTGGGATTAGTTCCGTTTCATTTCTGATTCCCAGAAGTACTTCAGGGCTCATCCCTAACCACTGCCCTACTACTATCAACAATAATAAAATTTCCCCTATTACCATTCTATTCATAACATCACACTCTCTCAACCCAACATTACTAACCACCATAGCAATTGCATCAGCAGCCTTAGGTGGATGAATAGGACTAAACCAAACCCAAATCCGAAAGATTTAGCCTTCTCATCCATCGCCCATTTAGGTTGAATAGCAATCATCATTATTTACAGCCCGAAGCTCACTCTATTAACCTTCTATCTATACTCTCTAACAACCACTGCCGTCTTCCTCACCTTAAACACAATTAAAGCCGTAAAACTATCAACAATAATAACCTCGTGAACAAAGACCCCCATACTCAACGCCACTCTCATACTAACCCTACTATCATTAGCAGGACTTCCCCTCTCACAGGGTTCTTGCCTAAATGACTCATCATCCAAGAGCTAACTAAACAAGAAATAACGACAGCAGCCACAATTATTGCCATATTATCTTTACTAGGCTTGTTCTTTCTACCTTCGCCTCGCGTATTACTCAACAATCACACTCCCACCAAACTCTACAAACCACATAAAACAATGACACATTAACAAACCAACGGGCTCTCCAATCGCCATCACTACCTCTCTATCAATCCTATTATTACCCCTCTCCCCAATAATCCTAACCACCGTCTAGAAACTTAGGATAGTCCCCAAACCGAAGGCCTTCAAAGCCTTAAACAAGAGTTGAACCCTCTTAGTTTCTGTTAAGATCCGCAGGACATTAACCTGCATTTCCTGAATGCAACCCAGACGCTTTTATTAAGCTAGGACCTTCCCTAGACAGATGGGCCTCGATCCCATAAAATTCTAATTAACAGTTAGATGCCCGAACCAGCAAGCTTCTGTCTATCAAACTCCGGCACACTTTTAATGTACATCAATGAGCTTGCAACTCAACATGAATTTCACCACGGAGTCGATAAGAAGAGGAATCGAACCTCTGTAAAAAGGACTACAGCCTAACGCTTCAACACTCAGCCATCTTACCTGTGACCTTTATCAATCGATGATTATTTTCAACAAACCACAAAGATATCGGCACCCTATACTTAATCTTTGGCGCATGAGCTGGCATAGTAGGTACTGCCCTCAGCCTGCTTATCCGTGCAGAACTTGGCCAACCCGGAACCCTCCTAGGAGACGACCAAATCTATAACGTAATTGTCACCGCCCATGCCTTCGTGATAATCTTCTTCATAGTGATACCAATCATGATCGGTGGGTTTGGAAACTGACTAGTCCCACTTATAATCGGTGCCCCTGATATAGCATTTCCACGCATAAACAACATAAGCTTCTGACTATTACCCCCATCATTCCTACTCCTCCTAGCCTCTTCCACAGTAGAAGCTGGAGCCGGCACAGGATGAACAGTATACCCCCCTCTAGCTGGCAATCTAGCCCATGCTGGAGCCTCAGTAGACCTAGCAATCTTCTCTCTTCACTTAGCAGGTGTGTCTTCCATTCTGGGTGCTATCAACTTTATCACTACAGCCATCAACATAAAAACCCCCTGCCCTCTCACAATATCAACCCCACTATTCGTATGATCCGTACTCATCACTGCCGTCCTATTACTACTTTCACTCCCAGTGCTTGCCGCAGGCATTACTATGCTACTTACAGACCGAAACCTAAACACAACATTCTTCGATCCCGCCGGAGGCGGTGACCCTGTACTGTACCAACACCTCTTCTGATTCTTCGGCCACCCAGAAGTATACATCCTAATCCTACCAGGCTTCGGAATCATCTCTCATGTTGTAACATACTACGCAGGTAAAAAAGAACCATTTGGCTACATAGGAATAGTCTGAGCCATACTATCCATCGGATTCCTAGGTTTCATTGTCTGAGCTCACCACATGTTTACAGTCGGAATAGACGTAGACACCCGAGCATACTTCACATCTGCCACTATAATCATTGCTATCCCTACAGGCATCAAAGTATTTAGCTGATTAGCTACATTACACGGAGGGACTATCAAATGAGACCCCCCAATACTATGAGCCTTGGGTTTCATCTTCCTCTTCACCATTGGCGGTCTCACAGGAATTGTCCTAGCAAACTCCTCCCTAGACATCGCTTTACACGACACATACTACGTAGTTGCCCACTTCCATTATGTCCTCTCAATAGGGGCAGTCTTTGCTATCTTAGCAGGATTTACCCACTGATTCCCCCTATTAACAGGCTATACCCTCCACCCCTCATGAACTAAAGCCCACTTTGGGGTGATATTCACAGGGGTTAACTTAACATTCTTCCCACAGCACTTCCTAGGCTTAGCTGGCATACCACGACGATACTCTGACTACCCAGACGCGTACACCCTATGAAACACCATATCCTCTATCGGCTCACTTATCTCAATAACAGCTGTAATCATGCTAATATTCATCATCTGAGAAGCCTTCGCATCAAAACGAAAAGTCCTACAACCAGAACTAACTGCCACCAATATCGAATGAATCCACGGCTGCCCGCCTCCATACCACACCTTCGAAGAGCCCGCCTTCGTTCAAGTCCAAGAAAGGAAGGAATCGAACCCTCATATGCTGGTTTCAAGCCAACCGCATCAAACCACTCATGCTTCTTTCTTATGAAGTGTTAGTAAACCAATTACATAGCCTTGTCAAGTCTAAATCACAGGTGAAAATCCTGTACACCTCACATGGCCAACCACTCACAATTCGGCTTTCAAGACGCCTCATCACCCATCATAGAAGAGCTCGTCGAATTCCACGATCATGCCCTAATAGTCGCACTGGCAATCTGCAGCCTAGTTCTCTACCTTCTAGCACTCATACTCATAGAAAAACTATCCTCAAACACTGTTGACGCACAAGAAGTCGAACTAATCTGAACAATCCTACCAGCTATCGTTCTCATCCTCCTTGCTCTCCCCTCACTACAAATCCTATACATAATAGATGAAATTGATGAACCCGACCTGACCTTAAAAGCTATTGGCCATCAATGATACTGAAGCTATGAATACACAGACTTCAAAGATCTCTCATTTGACTCGTACATGATCCCTACAACAGAACTCCCACTAGGCCACTTCCGGCTCTTAGAAGTAGACCATCGTGTTGTCGTCCCCATAGAATCCCCCATCCGCATCATCGTCACCGCAGGCGATGTACTTCACTCCTGAGCTATTCCCACCCTGGGAGTAAAAACCGACGCAATCCCAGGACGACTAAACCAAACATCATTTATCACCACCCGACCAGGAATCTTCTACGGTCAATGCTCTGAGATCTGTGGGGCCAACCACAGCTACATACCAATCGTGGTAGAATCAACCCCCCTCACTTACTTCGAGAACTGATCTTCACTACTATCATCCTAATCATTAAGAAGCTATGCACCAGCACTAGCCTTTTAAGCTAGAGAAAGAGGACCACCACCCCTCCTTAATGAAATGCCACAACTTAATCCCAACCCGTGATTCTTCATCATATTAATATCATGACTAACCTTCTCCCTAATTATCCAACCTAAGCTCCTATCATTTACCCCAACCAACCATCCCTCCAACAAAACACATTCAACCATCAAAACCACACCTTGAACCTGACCATGAACCTAAGCTTCTTCGATCAATTCACAAGCCCATGCCTACTGGGAATCCCACTAATCCTCCTCTCCATACTATTCCCCGCCCTATTACTCCCCACCTCAGACAACCGATGGATCACCAACCGCCTTACCACCCTACAACTTTGATTTGTCCACCTAATTACAAAACAACTAATAATCCCACTAAACAAAGCGGGCCATAAATGAGCTCTAATCCTAACCTCACTAATAATATTCCTACTCACAATCAACTTATTGGGCCTACTACCCTACACATTTACCCCAACTACACAGCTATCCATGAACATAGCACTAGCCTTCCCCCTCTGACTTGCAACATTACTCACAGGCCTACGAAACCAACCTTCGGCTTCACTAGGCCACCTCCTCCCTGAAGGCACACCCACCCCCTTAATTCCCGCCTTAATCATAATCGAAACAACCAGCCTGCTCATCCGCCCTCTAGCTCTAGGCGTCCGCCTCACAGCAAACCTAACTGCAGGCCACTTACTAATCCAACTCATCTCCACAGCTACTACCGCCTTACTTCCAATTATCCCTACCGTATCCATTCTAACCACACTAATCCTACTCCTACTAACCATCTTAGAGGTAGCTGTAGCCATAATTCAAGCATACGTCTTCGTTCTCCTCCTCAGCCTATACTTACAAGAAAACATCTAATGGCACACCAAGCACACTCCTACCACATAGTAGACCCAAGCCCATGGCCCATTTTCGGAGCAGCAGCTGCCCTACTCACCACCTCCGGACTAATTATATGGTTCCACTACAACTCATCCCAATTATTAACCCTGGGCCTACTTTCCATAATCCTGGTTATACTGCAATGATGACGAGACATCGTACGAGAAAGCACATTCCAAGGCCATCACACTCCCACCGTCCAAAAGGGCCTGCGGTATGGAATAATTCTATTTATTACATCCGAAGCATTCTTTTTCCTAGGCTTTTTCTGAGCATTCTTCCACTCCAGCTTAGTCCCAACCCCAGAACTGGGCGGACAATGACCCCCAACAGGAATTAAACCCCTCAACCCCCTAGAAGTTCCCCTACTAAACACTGCCATCCTCTTAGCCTCAGGTGTTACAGTGACATGAGCCCATCACAGCATTACAGAAGGTAACCGAAAACAAGGAATCCACGCACTAACCCTGACTATCTTACTGGGATTTTACTTCACAGCACTCCAAGCAATAGAATACTACGAAGCACCATTCTCAATTGCCGATGGTGTATACGGATCAACCTTTTTCGTCGCTACAGGATTCCATGGACTACACGTCATCATCGGATCCTCATTCCTATCGGTATGTCTGCTACGCCTAATCAAATACCACTTTACATCTAACCACCACTTTGGATTCGAAGCAGCAGCATGATACTGACACTTCGTAGACGTAATCTGATTATTCCTCTACATAACCATCTACTGATGAGGATCTTGCTCTTCTAGTATATTAATTACAATTGACTTCCAATCTCTAAAATCTGGTACAAACCCAGAGAAGAGCAATTAACATAATCATATTCATACTAACCCTATCCCTTGCCCTAAGCATTGTCCTCACCACATTAAACTTCTGACTGGCTCAAATAAACCCGGACCCGGAAAAACTATCCCCATACGAATGCGGATTTGACCCACTCGGGTCTGCCCGACTCCCATTCTCTATTCGCTTCTTCCTCAGTAGCAATCCTCTTCTTATTATTTGACTTAGAAATTGCACTCTTACTCCCCCTCCCATGAGCCGTACAACTCCAATCGCCCACCCTTACTTTAATTTGAGCCTCCATCATCATTATTCTACTTACTCTAGGATTAATCTATGAATGAATACAAGGTGGCCTAGAATGAGCAGAATAAACACAGAAAGTTAGTCTAATCAAGACAGTTGATTTCGGCTCAACAAACCATAGTCTAACCCTATGACTTTCTCTATGTCACTCACACACCTAAGCTTCTATTCAACTTTCGCATTAAGCAGCTTAGGGCTAGCCTTCCATCGAACGCACCTAATCTCTGCCCTACTATGCCTAGAGAGCATAATGTTGTCTATATATATTGCCCTATCGCTTTGACCAGTAGAAAACCAAGCAACATCATTCTCCCTCCTACCTGTACTCATATTAGCCTTCTCAGCCTGCGAAGCTGGCACAGGTCTGGCAATACTAGTAGCATCCACACGAACCCACGGCTCTGACCACCTCCACAACCTAAACCTACTACAATGCTAAAAATCATTATCCCAACAATCATACTCCTTCCAGTAACTCTCCTATCGCCCCCAAAATTCCTATGAACAAACACCACCATATACAGCCTATTAATCGCCTCTCTCAGCCTACAATGACTCACCCCAACATACCACCCCTACAAAAACCTAACTCAATGAACTGGTATCGATCAAATCTCATCACCCTTACTCACACTATCATGCTGACTCCTACCGCTCATAATCATAGCGAGCCAAAACCACCTACAACACGAGCCCATCACGCGAAAACGAACCTTCATTATAACCCTCATCACAATCCAACCGTTCATTATTCTAGCATTTTCAACCACAGAGCTTATACTATTCTACATCTCATTCGAAGCAACCTTAATCCCCACCCTAATTCTCATCACCCGATGAGGGAATCAACCAGAGCGCTTAAGCGCCGGCATCTATCTGCTATTCTACACCCTAATCAGTTCCCTCCCCCTACTAGTTGCCATCCTCCACTTACACACACAAACCGGCACCCTGCATCTCATAATTCTAAAACTAACCCACCCCGCCCTCACTATCTCCTGAACAGGCCTCCTATCAAGCCTTGCCCTACTAACAGCATTTATAGTAAAAGCCCCCTTATACGGACTCCACCTATGACTACCTAAAGCTCATGTTGAAGCCCCCATTGCTGGATCCATACTGCTAGCGGCACTTCTCCTAAAACTAGGAGGATACGGCATCATACGACTCACCATACTCATAACCCCCATTTCGGACAATCTACATTACCCCTTCCTAACTTTAGCACTATGAGGGGCACTAATAACCAGCTCAATTTGCCTACGCCAAACTGACCTAAAATCACTAATCGCCTATTCCTCCGTAAGCCACATAGGCCTAGTCATCGCTGCAAGCATAATCCAAACCCACTGATCATTCTCAGGAGCAATAATCCTCATAATTTCACACGGATTAACCTCCTCAATACTATTCTGCCTAGCCAACACAAACTATGAACGCACACACAGCCGCATTCTCCTCTTAACACGTGGCCTGCAACCCCTACTACCCCTCATGGCTACATGATGACTCCTAGCCAACCTAACAAACATAGCCCTACCCCCAACCACAAACCTAATAGCAGAACTAACAATCATAATCGCACTATTCAATTGATCCGCCTTCACAATCATTCTCACTGGAATTGCAACCCTACTAACCGCCTCCTACACCCTATTCATGCTACTAATAACCCAACGAGGAGTACTCCCCTCCCACATTACATCAATCCAAAACTCCAGCACACGAGAACACCTCCTAATAGCCCTCCACATCATCCCCCTACTCCTTCTAATCCTAAAACCAGAACTAATCTCAGGGGTTCCCTCATGCAAGTATAGTTTAACCCAAACATTAGACTGTGATTCTAAAAATAGAAGTTAAACCCTTCTTACCTGCCGAGGGGCGGTTTAACCAACAAGAACTGCTAATTCTTGTATCTGAGTCTAAAACCTCAGCCCCCTTACTTTTAAAGGATAACAGTAATCCATTGGTCTTAGGAACCACCTATCTTGGTGCAAATCCAAGTAAAAGTAGTGGAAATCGCATTACTCCTTAACACTTTCATAACTCTAACGCTAGCAATCATCCTAACACCAATCCTACTTCCCTTCATATCCAAAAACTTCCAAAACTCCCCCACCACCATCACCCACGCAGTCAAAACCGCTTTCCTAACTAGCCTCGTACCAACAACCCTATTTATACACTCAGGCATAGAAAGTGTTATCTCTACCTGAGAATGAAAATTCATTATAAACTTTAAAATTCCCATTAGCCTTAAAATAGATCAATATTCCCTAATATTCTTCCCCATTGCACTATTTGTAACATGATCTATTCTCCAATTTGCATCATGGTACATAGCCTCCGACCCCCACATCACAAAATTCTTTCATCACCTCCTAATATTCCTAATCGCCATACTAACCCTAACCATCGCCAATAATCTATTTCTCCTCTTCATCGGATGAGAAGGAGTCGGAATCATATCATTCTTACTAATTGGCTGATGGCAGGGACGGGCAGAGGCCAATACAGCTGCCCTCCAGGCCGTCCTTTACAACCGAATTGGAGACATCGGCATTATCCTAAGCATAGCATGACTTGCCTCGTACACAAACACCTGAGAAGTACAACAAGCCTTCACCCCAACCCAAACCCCCACACTCCCCCTCCTCGGCCTAATCCTAGCAGCAACAGGAAAATCAGCCCAATTTGGCCTTCATCCGTGACTACCAGCTGCCATAGAAGGTCCAACTCCAGTTTCCGCCCTACTCCACTCCAGCACTATAGTAGTAGCCGGAATCTTCCTACTAATTCGTACCCACCCTATACTTTCCGGCAACCAAACTGCCCTTACCATATGCCTATGCCTAGGCGCACTATCCACACTATTCGCCGCCACCTGTGCAATCACGCAAAACGACATCAAGAAAATCATTGCTTTCTCCACATCCAGCCAACTAGGACTTATAATAGTTACTATTGGACTTAACCTCCCACAACTTGCTTTCTTACATATCTCAACACACGCTTTCTTCAAGGCCATATTGTTCCTTTGCTCTGGGTCAATCATCCACAGCCTAAATGGAGAACAAGACATTCGAAAAATAGGAGGCTTACAAAAAATACTCCCCACAACTACCTCCTGCCTAACCATTGGCAACTTAGCCCTAATAGGAACTCCCTTCCTAGCCGGATTCTACTCAAAAGACCTAATCATCGAAAGCATAAACACCTCGTATCTAAACTCTTGAGCCCTCCTCCTAACCCTACTAGCCACATCATTCACTGCAACCTACACCCTACGCATAACACTACTCGTCCAAACAGGATTTACCCGAATACCCACAACCGCCCCAATAAACGAAAACGACCGGGCAATCATTAACCCAATCACCCGCCTCGCTCTAGGTAGCATTATAGCCGGCCTACTCATTACATCCTTTATTTTACCAACAAAAACCCCCCCAATGACTATACCAACACTCACAAAAACTGCAGCCATCATTGTCACAACCCTGGGCATCATCCTTGCCCTAGAACTCTCAAACATAACCCACGCCCTAACCCCACCAAAACAAACTACACTCATAAACTTCTCCTCCTCATTAGGATTCTTCAACCCCCTATCACATCGCCTCGCTTCTACAAACCTACTAAGCAGCGGACAAAAAATTGCATCCCATCTAATCGACCTATCCTGGTACAAAAAAATAGGCCCAGAAGGACTCGCTGACCTTCAACTCATAGCAACCAAAACCTCAACCACCCTCCATTCCGGACTAATCAAAACCTACTTAAGCTCATTCGCCCTATCCATCCTCATTATCCTACTAACACATAGACCCAAAATTCACCACCCCAATGGCCCCAAATCTACGAAAATCTCACCCCCTCCTCAAAATAGTTAACAACTCACTAATCGACCTCCCCACCCCACCAAACATCTCTACTTGATGAAACTTCGGATCCCTACTAGGCATTTGCCTACTAACACAAATCCTAACAGGACTCCTGCTAGCTATACATTACACCGCAGACACAACCCTAGCCTTCTCATCCGTCGCCCACACATGTCGAAACGTACAATATGGCTGACTAATCCGAAACCTCCACGCAAACGGAGCATCATTCTTCTTTATTTGTATTTACCTACACATCGGACGAGGATTCTACTATGGCTCATACCTCTATAAAGAAACCTGAAATACAGGAGTCATTCTCCTCTTAACCCTAATAGCAACTGCCTTCGTAGGGTATGTCTTGCCATGAGGACAAATATCCTTCTGAGGTGCTACAGTCATCACCAACCTATTCTCAGCAATCCCATACATCGGCCAAACCCTCGTAGAATGAGCCTGAGGTGGCTTCTCAGTGGACAACCCAACACTAACCCGATTCTTCGCCCTCCATTTCCTACTTCCATTCATAATCGCAGGTCTTACCTTCATCCACCTAACCTTCCTTCACGAATCAGGATCAAACAATCCACTGGGTATTCAATCAAACTGTGACAAAATCCCATTCCACCCCTACTTCTCGCTCAAAGACATCCTAGGATTCATTATCATATTCTTACCACTAACAACATTAGCTCTATTCTCACCCAACCTGTTAGGTGATCCAGAAAACTTTACTCCAGCAAACCCACTCGTTACACCCCCACACATCAAACCCGAATGATACTTCCTATTCGCATACGCTATCTTACGCTCAATCCCCAACAAACTAGGGGGCGTATTAGCCCTTGCAGCATCCGTACTAGTACTATTCTTAAGCCCCCTACTCCACAAATCTAAGCAGCGTACAATAACCTTCCGTCCTCTCTCACAACTCCTATTCTGAATCCTAGTTACTAACCTCTTCATCCTAACATGAGTAGGCAGTCAACCCGTAGAACATCCCTTTATCATCATTGGACAACTGGCTTCCTTAACCTACTTCACCATCCTACTACTCCTATTCCCTGCCATTGGAGCCCTAGAAAACAAAATACTTAACTACTAAAAACACTCTAATAGTTTAACAAAAACATTGGTCTTGTAAGCCAAAAACTGAAGATCGCACCTCTTCTTAGAGTTTCTCTTTCAGAAAAAGAGGACTTAAACCTCTATCTCCAACTCCCAAAGCTGGTATTTTACTCTAAACTATTCTCTGAC
>NW_028187827.1:0-26246 GCF_964204655.1 Triturus cristatus | reverse complement strand
AGTCTCTACTTCTCTCTACGCTACTCACTCTCTACTACACACGCTCTACTACTTACTCTCCACTACTCACTCTACTACTCACTCTCCACTACTCACAATCTACTACTCTCTCTCTACTACTGACTCTACTACTCACTGTCTACTACTCACCCTACTACTCACTCTACTAATCACTCTACTACTCACTCTCTACTACTCACTACTTACTCTCTACTACTCACTCTCTACTACTCTCTATATTACTCTCTCTCTGCTACTCACTCTCTACTACTCACTCTCTACTACTCACTCTCTACTACTCTCTACTACTCACTCTCTAATACTCACTCTCCACTACTCACAATCTACTACTCTCTCTCTACTACTGACTCTACTACTCACAATCTACTACTCTCTCTCTACTACTGACTCTACTACTCACTCTCTACTACTCACCCTACTACTCACTCTACTAATCATTCTACTACTCACTCTCTACTACTTACTTACTACTTACTCTCTACTACTCACTCTCTACTACTCTCTCTATTACTCTCTCTCTACTACTCACTCTACTACTCACTCTCTACTACTCACTCTCTACTACTCACTCTCTACTACTAACTCTCCTACTCTCTACTACTCACTCTCTACTACTCACTCACTAGTACTCACTCTCTACTACTCACTCTCTACTACCTACTCTCTACTACTCTCTACTACTCTCTCTATTACTCTCTCTCTACTACTCTCTCTACTAATCACTCTACCACTCACTCTCTACAACTCACTCTCTACTACCTACTCTCTACTACTCTCTACTACTCTCTCTATTACTCTTTCTCTATTACTCTCTCTCTACTACTCTCTACTACTCTCTCTATTACTCTCTCTCTACTACTACTCTCTCTACTACTCACTCTACAATTCACTCTCTACTACTCACGCTCTACTACTCACTCTCTACTACCTACTCTCTACTACTCTCTACTACTCTCTCTCTACTGCTCACTCTCTACTACTCACTCTCTACTACTCACTCTCTACTTCTCTCTACTACTCTCTCTCTACTACTCTCTCTCTACTACTCTCTCTCTACTACTCACTCTCCTACTCACTCTATACTAGTCACTCTATACTACTCACTCTACTACTCACTGTCTACTACTCTCTACTACTCTCTCTCTACTAATCTCTCTCTACTACTCACTCTCTCCTACTCTCTCTATACTGCTCTCTACTACTCACTCTCTAGTACTGACTCTCTAGTACTCACTCTCTACTACTATCTACTACTCACTCTCTACTACTCACTCTCCTACTCTCTACTACTCTCTCTCTACTACTCTCTCTCTACTACTCTCTAATACTCTCTACTACTCACTCTCTACTACTCACTCTCTACTACTCTCTCTCTACTACTCTCTCTCTACTACTCTCTCTACTACTCTCTAGTACTCTCTCTCTCTACTACTCACTCTCTACTACTCTCGACTACTTTCTACTACTCACTCTCTACTACTCACTCTCTACTACTCACTCTCTACTACTTTCTACCTACTACTTTCTCTACACTACTCTGTACTACTCTCTCTACTACTCTCTCTGCTACTCACTTTCTATGCTACTCGCTCTCTACTACTCATTCTACTACTCACTCTATACTACTCACTCTACTACTCACACTCTACTACTCACTATCTACTACTCACTCTCTCTACTCTCTACTACTTTCTACTACTCACTCTCTACTACTCACTCTCTACTACTCACTCTCTACTACTCTCTACTACTTTCTACCTACTACTTTCTCTATACTACTCTGTACTACTCTCTCTACTACTCTCTCTGCTTCTCACTTTCTACGCTACTCGCTCTCTACTACTCACTCTACTACTCACACTCTGCTACTCACTCTCTACTACTCACTCTACTACTCACTCTCTACTACTCACTCTCTACTACTCACTCTCTACTACTCTCCACTACTCTCTACTACTCTCTCTCTACTACTCTTTCTCTACTACTCAGTCTTCTACTCACTCTACTACTCAGTCTTCTACTCACTCTACTCCTCACTCTCTACTACTTTCTCTCTACTACTCTCTCTCTACTACTCACTCTCTACTACTCACTCTCTACTACTCTCTACTACTCACTCTCTACTACTCTCTCTGCTACTCACTCTCTACTACTCTACTACTCTCTCTACTACTCACTCTCTACTACTACTCTCTACTACTTTCTACTACTCACTCTCGGATACTCTACTACTCACTCTCTACTACTCTCTACAACTCACTCTCTACTACTCTCTACTACTCACTCTCTACTACTCATTCTCTACTACTAACTCTACTACTCTCTACTACTCACTATCTACTAGGCACTCTCTACTAGTCACTCTCTACTAGTCACTCTCTACTACTCACTCTCTAGTACTCTCTACTACTCGCTCTCCACTACTCACAATATACTAATAACTCTCTACTACTCACTCTACTACTCACTCTCTACTACTATACTACTCTCTACTACTCTCTACTACTCACTCTCTACTACTCTCTCTACTACACACTCTCTACTGCACACTCTGTACTATACAATCTCTACTATTTGTTCTCTACTACTCACTCTCTACTACTCTCTACGCTAGTCTCTAGACTACTCACTCTATTACTCTCTACTACTCACTCTCTACTACTCTCTACGCTACTCTCTATGCTACTCACTCTACTACTCTCTACTACTCATTCTACTACTCACTCTACTACCCTCTACTACTCTCTACTACTCACTCTCTGCTACTCTCTACTACTCACTCTCTACTACTCACTCTCTAGTACTGACTCTCTAGTACTCACTCTCTACTACTATCTACTACTCACTCTCTACTACTCACTCTCCTACTCTCTACTACTCTCTCTCTACTACTCTCTCTCTACTACTCTCTACTACTCACTCTCTACTACTCTCTCTCTACTACTCTCTCTCTACTACTCTCTCTCTCTACTACTCTCTAGTACTCTCTCTCTCTACTACTCACTCTCTACTACTCACTCTCTACTACTCTCTACTACTTTCTACTACTCACTCTCTACTACTCACTGTCTACTACTCACTCTCTACTACTCACTCTCTACTACTTTCTACCTACTACTTTCTCTACACTACTCTGTACTACTCTCTCTACTACTCTCTCTGCAACTCACTTTCTACGCTACTCGCTCTCTACTACTCATTCTACTACTCACTCTATACTACTCACTCTACTACTCACACTCTACTTCTCACTCTCTACTACTCACTCTCTCTACTCTCTACTACATTCTACTACTCACTCTCTACTACTAACTCTCTACTACTCACTCTCTACTACTCACTCCTACTCTCTACTACTTTCTACCTACTACTTTCTCTATACTACTCTGTACTACTCTCTCTACTACTCTCTCTGCTTCTCACTTTCTACGCTACTCGCTCTCTACTACTCACTCTACTACTCACTCTCTACTACTCACTCTACTACTCACACTCTACTACTCTCTCCTACTCACTCTCTACTACTCACTTTCTACTACTCAGTCTACTACTCACTCTCCACTACTCACAATCTACTACTCGCTCTCTACTACTGACTCTACTACTCACTCTCTACTACTCACCCTACTACTCACTCTACTACTCACTCTACTACTCACTCTCTACTACTAACTCTACTACTCACTCTATACTACCTACTCTCTACTACTCACTCTACTACTCACTCTCTACTACTCACTCTACTACTCACTCTCTACTACCTACTCTCTACTACTCTCTACTTATCTCTATTACTCTCTCTCTACTACTCTCTCTCTACTACTCACTCTACTACTCACTCTACTACTCACTCTCTACTACTCATTCTATACTACTCTCTACTACTCTCTCTCTACTAATCTCTCTCTACTACTCCCTCTCTACTTCTCACTCTACTACTCACTCTACTACTCACTCTACTACTCACTCTCTACTACTCTCTCTCTACTACTCTCTACTACTCACTCTCTACTAGTCTCTCTGCTATTCACTCTCTACTAGTCTCTACGCTAGTCACTCTCTACTACTTACTCTCTACTACTCACTCTCTACTACTCACTCTACTACTCACTCTCCACTACTCACAATCTACTACTCGCTCTCTACTACTCACACTCTACTACTCACTCTCTACTACTCACACTCTACTACTCTCTACTACTCTCTACTACTCACTCTCTACAACTCACTCTCTAATACTCTCTGCTACTCACTGTTTACTACTCACTCTCTACTACTCTACTACTATCTACTACTCTCTCTCTACTACTCACTGTCTACTACTCACTGTCTACTACTCTCTCTCTACTACTCACTCTCTACTACTCTCTCTCTACTACTCTCTCTCTACTACTCTCTACTACTCACTCTACTACTCACTCTCTACTACTCACTTTCTACTACTCTCTACTACCCTCTACTATTCACTCTACTACTCACTCTCTACTACTACTCTCTACTACTCTCTCTCTACTACTCTTTCTCTACTACTCACTCTTCTACTCACTCTACTACTCAGTCTTCTACTCACTCTACTCCTCACTCTCTACTACTCTCTCTCTACTACTCTCTCTCTACTACTCACTCTACTACTCACTCTACTACTCACTCTCTACTACTCATTCTATACTACTCTCTACTACTCTCTCTCTACTAATCTCTCTCTACTACTCCCTCTCTACTTCTCACTCTTCCACTCACTCTACTACTCACTCTACTACTCACTCTACTACTCACTCTCTACTACTCTCTCTCTACTACTCTCTACTACTCACTCTCTACTAGTCTCTCTGCTACTCACTCTCTACTAGTCTCTACGCTAGTCACTCTCTACTACTTACTCTCTACTACTCACTCTCCACTACTCACTCTCTACTACTCACTCTACTACTCACTCTCCACTACTCACAATCTACTACTCGCTCTCTACTACTCACACTCTACTACTCACTCTCTACTACTCACTCTCTACTACTCTCTACTACTCTCTACTACTCACTCTCTACAACTAACTTTCTAATACTCTCTGCTACTCACTGTTTACTACTCACTCTCTACTACTCTACTACTCCCTACTACTCTCTCTCTACTACTCAATCTCTACTACTCACTCTCTACTACTCACTCTCTACTACTCACTCTCTACTACTCAATCTCTACTACTCACTCTCCTACTCTCTACTACTCACTCTCTACTACTCTTTACTAATCACTCTACTACTCATTTTCTACTACTCACTCTACTACTCACTCTCTACTACTCACTTAATACTTACTCTCTACTACTCACTCTCTACTACTCTATTACTCTCTCTCTACTACTCTCTCTCTACTACTCACTCTCTACTACTCACTCTCTACTACTCACTCTCTACTACTCACTCTCCTACTCTCTACTACTTACTCTCTACTACTCTCCACTAATCACTCTACTACTCATTCTCTACTACTCACTCTACTACTCACTCTCTACTACTCACTTACTACTTACTCTCTACTACTCACTTTCTACTACTCTATTACTCTCTCTCTACTAATCTCTCTCTACTACTCACTCTACTACTCACTCTCTACTACTCACTCTCTACTACTTACTCTCTACTACTCACTCTCCTACTCTCTACTACTCACTCTCTACTACTCTCTACTACTCATTCTCTAGTACTCACTCTCTCCTACTCACTCTCTGCTACTCACTCTCTATGCTACTCACTCTCTACTACTCACTCTCTACTACTCACTCTCTACTACTCACTCTACTACTCACTCTCCACTACTCACAATCTACTACTCGCTCTCTGCTACTGACTCTACTACTCACTCTCTACTACTCACTCTACTACTTACTCTCTACTACTCACTTACTACTCACTCTCTACTACTCACTCTCTACTACCTACTCTCTACTACTCTCTACTACACTCTCTATTACTCTCTCTCTACTACTCTCTCTCTACTACTCACTATACTACTCACTCTCTACTACTCTACTACTCTCTACTACTCACTCTCTACTACTCTCTACTACTCACTCCCTACTACTCTCTCTCTACTACACACACTCTTCTACTTGCTCTCTACTACTCACTCTCACCTACTCCCTACTACTCACTCTGCTACTCACTCTCTATTACTCACTCTCTACTACTCACTCTCTACTATTCCCTACTACTCACTCTACTACTCACTCTCTGCTACTCACTCTCTACTACTCACTCTCTACTACGCTCTACTACTCTCTACTACTCACTCTACTACTCACTCTCTACTACTCACTCTCTACTACTCTCTACTACTCTCTACTAATCACTCTACTACTCACTCTCTACTACTCACTCTACTACTCACTCTCTACTACTCGCTTACTACTAACTCTCTACTACTCACTCTCTACTACTCTATTACTCTCTCTCTACTACTCTCTCTCTACTACTCACTCTACTACTCACTCTCTACTACTCACTCTCTACTGCTCACTCTCTACTACTCACTCTCTACTACTCACTCTACTACTCTCTACTATTCACTCTCTACTACTCTCTACTAATCCCTCTACTACTCACTCTCTACTACTCACTCTACTACTCACTCTCTACTACTCACTTACTACTTACTCTCTACTTCTCACTCTCTACTACTCTATTACTCTCTCTCTACTACTCTCTCTCTACTACTCACTCTACTACTCACTCTCCTACTCTCTACTACTCACTCTCTACTACTCTCTACTTCTCATTCTCTAGTACTCACTCTCTACTACTCACTCTCTACTACCAACTCTCTACTACTCTCTACTACTCTCTCTATTACTCTCTCTCTACTAATCTCTCTCTATTACTCACTCTACAACTCACTCTCTACTACTCACGCTCTACTACTCACTCTCTACTACCTACTCTCTACTACTCCCTACTACTCTCTCTCTACTACTCTCTCTCTACTACTCACTCTACTACTCACTCTATACTAGTCACTCTATACTACTCACTCTACTACTCACTCTCTACTACTCTCTACTACTCTCTCTCTACTACTCTCTCTCTACTACTCACTCTCTCCTACTCTTTCTATACTACTCTCTACTACTCACTCTCTACTCCCTCTCTACTACTCTCTCTCTACTACACATTCTCTACAACTCATTCTCTACTACTCACTCTCTACTACTCACTCTCTACTACTCTCTCTCTAGAAGTTGGCCTGGCATATGCTGTCTCCTTGTTATAGGGATGCCTTGCACCAGTCCAATTCGACTCTTATTGATGATAGGTTTAAGACAACCTTTAAAGAAAGCTATCTTAGTGGTAGCTGTGGAGAGCAGCCTTCAGGCTAAGTCTTGAAGGAGTGTTAAGCGTATTGTTTTTTTTTTTGTTTTTTTAGTTTTTTTTAAAAAACAATAGGAGAGAAAGGGTTTTTATATTTGGGGTACTCCTAGTCCCCTCAAATAAATCTTTAGCAAACAATTGAAGGAGTACCTCCTCAGAGGTAAATCAATACCTCCAGGATAACGAGAGGTGCACTGAAAGGAAAATAGTAACCTTTCTTATAGAAGACCCCTCACTCACCAACCTAGTTGGTGACATGCTTCATCATCGGGGTCCCACCCGGAGAGTCGAGTGCCATCCGGGTGTGCTACGACACCTGACTACAGTGGAGCTGGTATTTTTGTTTGGTGCAAGTGTTAAAGGTGAATTAAAAATTGGTCAAATTTAACTCTCTATCAAAAAGATTTTTTAATCATGGAGCAATTGAACAATGTTAAAAATAGGTTGGGGATACCATATAAGGTTAAATTGACCTAAGGTATCGAACAAAAAACGTAAAACGTGAAGTGAAAAGCAAGTGAAGTTGGTCTACATGTTTCAACCTTAGTGGAAAAATCTCCAGGTTTTCTTCAGGACCGATGGTGCTCACCAGGGCGGTCTACACACGCTAAGGTGTACCCTACCCTTGATTAGATTAAAAAATTCCTACTGAAATTCCAGTGGGAATGTACCTGTGGAGAAAAAAGAAAGGAAAACAATATATACACAACTGCTATGTTATGTAAACAACTATCAGTTCAGGCTCCTCTCAATCACTAGTCAGTGATACTATGCCGTGATTGTGAGTGACTAACTCAACAGTCATCCTGTTTCAGTGAATTGGTATAACCGTACTCTGTTGTGGATTACAACTCGCAATCATCACAGCGGACTTCAATTCACTCGTATTATCACTCCATCTATCCACATTGAACCAGACAGGTGATATGGTGCACTCATACGGTAAATACCGAGGTGCACATTATTAGCGACGAGTGGTCAAGTGACGAGCACGAGTGCCAATCGTCCCACAAGTGAAACACACCATGCCAGTAACTGATCTATACCGACGTGTGCTTTTCAAACTTCAAATAACTGACATCATCAACAAGAAAACACTCTCGAGTCAACCGTGCGTTTGGCGAAAAAGTGGAAGTATAAATGTATCAGGGCTGGCCTTACTGACGATGCGGGGAGAAAGTGCCTCGAAGGTGCCGAGGACACGTTATCAGGATTCGCCTTAATCTGTAAATTGACGATATGTGGTAAGTAAACAGAATGAGCGATGTCGGGGGAGAGCGTTACGTGGTGCCCACCCACAAGGTAGTGACGTTTACTTATTTGGTGAAAAAGATTAGATCAGCTCTTAAGCCTACAACCGTATCTCGCCACCGCGTCCCGAGATTACTCGAGATGAAGTGAGTGCCCGTGCGGGATACAAGTATTTCCTGGTTGAAGGCAATAGGAGGAGACCGAGCCAATCAGAATGCAAGTGCTCCTGGAGGGGGACCAATACCTGATGCTTATCCAGACAAGGAAAGGCCTTTAGCAATAGTAAGGGAGAGTGTGATTGGTAACTGACGACGCTATGTGTTGTTAAACGAAAAGAGAAAATCCCCTTATTGGTAATAGGCAAACTGTTGATAAAACAATAGCACAAGCAGTGTGCGCCTGATATGCAGTACGCCCAGATTATAATTGTGAAAAATGAAATTCCCACATTGAGGAGGTGCCCAGTTTACAGTGATGTAAATAGAATGAAGGCGCGTGCAGGTGAAGCAACGGGCCATAACGTCTTCTATAAGAAAGGTTACTATTTTCCTTTCAGTGCACCTCTCGTTATCCTGGAGGTATTAATTTCCCTCTGAGGGTGTACTCCTTCCATTGTTTGCTAAAGATTTGTTTGAGGGGACTAGGAGTACCCCAAATATAAAAACCCTTTCTCTCCTATTGTTTTTCAAAGTTTAGGCAGGGCACAGCTGTGAGAGTCACAACTTATTACCTTTCTCTTCATATTGAGCACTCTTGTACCTCGTGCAACCATGGGCGAAAATCAGGGCCTCTCATACTCCACAGAAGAAGTGGATGCTATTCTGGCAGATCCTTCATTATTTGCGGATGCCAGCATAGCGCAAACCATCTCACAGACGACAGATTGGGAAAAACTCACGGAAATGAAGCGGAATAAAATAAGAACTATACTCCACGGAACCATCCTGAAAGAGTACTTAAGGAATAATATGGCACCAAAAGGCCTACTAGTTACAAATTCACCTCGTAGTTTTCTAGATGACCCGACTTTCAGAAAAGATTGGGCACAAATCGCGTGGCACTGTACGCGTGATTGGATTGTGCTGATCATCAAGACTGCTTTGAGATTCTCAGAGACAATGCTAATCGAAATCCAACTTACCGAGAGTCACATAAAAACTACCATAGCAGGTTATAAAAAGAAGCTTGATGAAATAAATAAAGGGATGAACGAGTATAAAGACAACCTTACTCAACAAAAAGTACACAAATTTCAGAAAGATCTAAAAAGATTTTCATATGTCAAAACCTATCCATATTCGGATCCTGACTATACCCCTCCTACCAGATCAGATCTGGATTCAGATGTTTCCAGCAATGAATCCACTGCAAGTAGCAACTCAAGCACAAGCAGCTATCGCCAGAAACAAAGAGGAAGGAACAGAGCTCAAACAAATTGGCCTGCCTTCAACACCCAAATGTTGCCCAACTTTCAAGGCCCTTTCAATCCGCAACAACACTACCCTATGTTCGGTTGGCAACCACCCTTCCCACAGCCCTTGTTTCCACCAAATTCTTACAGGCCTCCTTTTTTAGGCAGGGGCAGAAGGGGAAGAGGTCGAAGAAGAGGGATGAATCAAGTACACTGGGAAGACGAGGACCCAGTGGGCCCCAACACACGGAGCAGAACCCTGGAAGCCAAAGCAGGGAGCAGCAACAGCCGAACCTAGTAACTAACCTGGCAAGAAGACCATTGACAACTGTGGAAGAAAGAGTATTAAACAAAGGTCTTGGTTTTGTCCCCACTGCTAGGCTGGATAAATTCCAACTTCATTGTGAACTCGCCGGGTTTTTTCGAAAGTTGAAACTGAAAGCCTATTTTGAAAAACAAGGGGAGAGATCACTTGAACCAGATCCAAATGAAACAGGTCTACAACCTAGATCTTCATTCACACCTCCCCCTCACACAATTCCAGTTGAAGTTTCGGCCTTTGAACAGGCAGTTTTCAATGATATTGAAAAATTTGAACCCAAACAACCCTTTCAAAATATCAGCAAGGAGGAAAATACAGCAATAGAAAGCCTTAAGAATTGTGACACCATTATCATAAAACCAGCTGACAAGGGAGGTGGGATTGTGATCCAAGACAAAGAAGCATATTGCAATGAGTGCCTTAGGATATTATCTGATGAAAGGAACTATCAAAAAATCAACATTGATCCAACTGCGGAGTTGCGATAAGAGATAGCAACCCTAACTGAACAACAGGGACATATCTCTAAACAAGAGGCAACCTTTCTGTGTGATAGTGAAGGAAAAATCCCATACTTTTACACGCTACCCAAAATGCATAAGAACAAACTTCCACCCCCTGGTAGACCTATTGTTTCAGGCATTGGTTCTTTGCTGGAGCCTCTATCACGGTTCTGTGACGTCTTCCTAAAACCTATTGTTCAGGATACTACTACATATCTTCAAGATACTAAAAGCCTACTGTAACTCCTAGAAGATATCAGAGTCAATGACACCACGATTTTAGTGAGTTTTGACATCGAAAGCTTATATACAAGCATTCCCCAGGACGATACCCTTGAAGTGCTCAGGAGCACCCTTGATGCTACCAACTGGACATATCGAACACCAAAGAACTTTATTCTGGAATGTGCCAGACTGGCATTAAAGAAACATTTTTTTGAATTTGAAGGTACCCTCTATTTACAAACGGGGGGTACATCTATGGGAAGCACATTTGCGCCGAGCGTGGCAGGTCTCTATGTGTTCAATTTTGAGAAGAAATGTATACTTACTGAACAGAATCCTTTTTTCAGATACATCACCTTCTGGAGACGCTATATTGATGACGTCCTTGCGATTTGGCAAGGACCAGAAAACATCTTAGCTGAATTCTGTCAGTGGATCAACACCTGTGATCAGAATCTGCGATTTACTCACACCAAAGACAAAAACACCATGGTCTTTTTGGATGTGGAGATTACAAAGGAAAACAACCGTCTTGAGACGATAACCCACTACAAACCTACAGCGAAGAACAACTTACTGAGGTTTGAAAGCTTCCATCCCAGACCTCTGAGGGAAAATCTTCCATATGGCCAGTACCTAAGACTACGGCGAAATTACAGCAAAATCCAAGATTTTAAAAAAACAAGCCCTCGATCTCACCACTAAACTTTCATCAAAAGGCTATCCTGAGAGGATTCTTAACAAATGCCAGAAAAGGGCACGTAACCAACCTAGGGCGGCACTCTTGGATAACAGACCCCCAAAAGAAGATACCTCACCATTGACTTGTGTGACTACATACAATACTGTATCTAACTTAGTGACCAAGTCTATTAACAAACACTGGACAATTTTCAATACCGGCATTTTCAACTGGGAGAAACCATTGTTCTCTTATAAGAAATCCAGGAGCCTAAAAGATACTCTGGTAAATACACGTCCAAAAACAACAGTTCAAGCACAACAAACTACTGTCCTCAATGCATGGGGTTTACCAGAGGTCACTGGACACTACAAATGTGGCAATTGCAGTGTCATCTCACAGAGAACACAAAAACATTAGAACTAGAAACGGGCAAGGTATGGACCTTGAGAACGCATACGAACTGCAATAGTACCAATGTAGTTTACAGAATCATGTGTCCCTGTAAACTTCAATACGTGGGCATGACAAGCAGAAAAATAAAACAACGCATCTGCGAGCACCGCAGCACTATCAGGTGCAAGAAATCGATGACAAAACTCACAGAACACTTCCTAGCAAATGTCCACACAACCAATGATTTAAAATGGACTATCATTGAACAAATCAAGACAGGAGGGAAAATGCAAGAAAGACTGTTTGAGAAAGAACAACGCTGGGTGTATAGACTCTCCACTCATAAGAACGGTCTAAATGACAACATCCCATGGAACTCTGTCCTTCCCAAGTAGATGAGCATTTACCCTATTCAGAGCTGACAACAATACTGTTTGTGTGTCTGTTGATCTCCGCAACATTGACATAAGAATGACTGTTAAGGTTGCCTGTTTATTGTTATGGTTTCTAAACAGGAGGATTTGTTGAACCCCGTTTCTGGCCGTAGCCCCTATTCGCTACTGTTCATGTAATCAGGTGTCTCCCTATCCTGATTGTATGGGACCTTATGTCTTGTTTTTCACGTTATGGCCCGTTGCTTCACCTGCACGCGCCTTCATTCTATTTACATCACTGTAAACTGGGCACCTCCTCAATGTGGGAATTTCATTTTTTACAATTATAATCTGGGCGTACTGCATATCAGGCGCGCACTGCTTGTGCTTTTGTTTTATCAACATTTTGCCTATTACCAATAAGGGGATTTTCTCTTTTCGTTTAACAACACAAAGCGTCGTCAGTTACCAATCACGCTCTCCCTTACTATTGCTAAAGGCCTTTCCTTGTCTGGATAAGCATCAGGTATTGGTCCCCCTCCGGGAGCACTTGCATTCTGATTGGCTCGGTCTCCTCCTATTGCCTTCAACCAGGAAATACTTGTATCCCGCACGGGCACTCACTTCATCTCGAGTAATCTCGGGACGCGGTGGCGGGATACGGTTGTAGGCTTAAGAGCTGATCTAATCTTTTTCACCAAGTAAGTAAACGTCACTACCTTGTGGGTGGGCACCACGTAACACTCTCCCCCGACATCGCTCATTCTGTTTACTTACCACATATCGTCAATTTACAGATTAAGGCGAATCCTGATAACGTGTCCTCGGCACCTTCGAGGCACTTTCTCCCCGCATCGTCAATAAGGCCAGCCCTGATACATTTATACTTCCACTTTTTCGCCAAACGCACGGTTGACTCGAGAGTGTTTTCTTGTTGATGATGTCAGTTATTTGAAGTTTGAAAAGCACACGTCGGTATAGATCAGTTACTGGCATGGTGTGTTTCACTTGTGGGACGATTGGCACTCGTGCTCGTCACTTGACCACTCGTCGCTAATAATGTGCACCATATCACCTGTCTGGTTCAATGTGGATAGATGGAGTGATAATACGAGTGAATTGAAGTCCGCTGTGATGATTGCGAGTTGTAATCCACAACAGAGTACGGTTATACCAACTCACTGAAACAGGATGACTGTTGAGTTAGTCACTCACAATCACGGCATAGTATCACTGACTAGTGATTGAGAGGAGCCTGAACTGATAGTTGTTTACATAACATAGCAGTTGTGTGTATATTGTTTTCCTTTCTTTTTTCTCCACAGGTACATTCCCACTGGAATTTCAGTAGGAATTTTTTTATCTAACCAAGGGTAGGGTACACCTTAGCGTGTGTAGACCGCCCTGGTTAGCACCATCGGTCCTGAAGAAAACCTGGAGATTTTTCCACTAAGGTTGAAACATGTAGACCAACTTCACTTGCTTTTCACTTCACGTTTTTCGTTTTTTGTTCGATACCTTAGGTCAATTTAACCTTATATGGTATCCCCAACCTATTTTTAACATTGTTCAATTGCTCCATGATTAAAAAATCTTTTTGATAGAGAGTTAAATTTGACCAATATTTAATTCACCTTTAACACTTGCACCAAACAAAAATACCAGCTCCACTGTAGTCAGGTGTCGTAGCACACCCGGATGGCACTCGGCTCTCCGGGTGGGACCCCGATGAAGCATGTCACCAACTAGGTTGGTGAGTGAGGGGTCTTCTATAAGAAAGGTTACTATTTTCCTTTCAGTGCACCTCTCGTTATCCTGGAGGTATTGATTTACCTCTGAGGGTGTACTCCTTCCATTGTTTGCTAAAGCTTATTGTTTTACCATAATAACCTCTTGAATAACCAAATGAAAGAGTAGCCCACACAGGTATATATATATAAAATATATGTATTTATTCTAGACAGAATCCCACAGTCTCTTTATGAGGCTAGTGGCAAAGTTACAATTCAAACAAGCATCTATAAACACAATAAATAGCACAGGAATCACAGGGCCCTGGGGGGCAAACCATATATCAAAAAAGTGGTATAAGAACCACGAAAATTCTACAGACAATGCCTAGTGCATTTAGGATCCCTGGCCCCTTAAGAATCCACCCCAGGTTATGAGGAAGGGAACCCACGGGAGGCGCGTGCAATGGAAATAGCTGCTATCGGGATCTCTATTAAAGCCTATGGAGAATGTTGCGGTTTGATTTACACAGATTAAAGTCACTTCTAGCAGGAGTACAAAGTTAAAACTTTAGACTTAAGCTTTTGAGGATCCCACTACCACGAGAGTACCGAGGTACCACTGTTACCTGCCGCAGGAAAGCCGGGTGCATAGGTCGTTTTCGATGTCGGGTCGCGGGCTGATTTTCAATGGGAAAATGTTCAAAAGTGCTGCTAGCCAAAAGCGTCGATGATGCCGTGAAGATTGAAGTTGTAGAAGTTGAAGAGAAGAACCTGAAAGCAGAGGGGACAGAGTCTGGGTCACGGCACAGTGACCAGGGAGCTCAAAGCAAAGAGCCCTTCAATGTCAGGTGCTTCAAGTGGAAAGAGGTGTAGCTTGGATCTGCAGCCACGGGCTCCGGGAGGCGTCAAGGAAGGCCAGCTTCGGGAGGGCGACTGTCCCACGTCGGGTGAGGGTCACTGCGGTGTTAGTGTCCGGATTGGATCCACTAAGCCTTGGCAACTGCAACCCACGCAAGATGAACAAATCAGCTACTGGTGCAGACCCACGAGGTCTGTGAGAGGTCTCCTTTGGAGAGACTGTAGAGCAGGCCTGGAGCAACTAGGGTAACTCTTAGTTGTCGAGATTGTCCTCTGCTCGGGCCCACAAGTCGAAAGACAAGGGACCGCGGAAGGCAGCAAAATGGAGTGCATAAAAGGAATCCCACAGGCCACCGGAGGGCGCTAGGGCGCTGATCTTTAGCACGGATGCTGCTTAGTGGTTGGCTCAATAATGGGCCAAAGCACAACTTCCCCACTGGTCAGGGTCGTGTGCTACGCAAGAGGTGGCCGGTGTCCTGGGGTATTGGAAATCTCAGCACCCACGTGGTCCACGGTACACAGGTTTGCTGTGCACACTCACTGGCCTCTGGGATGCTTAGTAAAAACCCACCTCAAGGGTGCTGGAAGTAATCGAAGTCCGTGGGAGCAGCGAGGTTCCAACTGGGTCACTTGCAGTGTTTCAGGTGCCTGCCAAGCAGGGGGATAACTCCTTTATCCCAAGGGAGATTTCTTCCGTCAGCTGGGCAGCAGCAAGTCGAAGGCCAAGACTGTAAAGTTCAAGATTAATCTGAGGCTCTGGGGCCACGTTATTCTTCTTTATCCCCAATATTAGGGGAGTGTCCACCAATGAGTGGTGAGGGTGGCGGGTAGTAGCCATTTTGTACTACTTGTGCACTTTTAAATTGGTGTCCGAATTCTGCCGCTTTTCCCATATCGCCCCTCTAGCAGGGGGGAATCGTACCCTCATGCCCATGGCTGGACTGGTGGTAGGATTCCTACATGTTTGACACCAAACACGATATGGTTCTGTGTAGCCATTCTCAAGTTATCGCACTATCGCGATAGACTTATAATGCGGTTAAGAGTATATGGTATGGCTACACTACAAACAACCCAGCAATGATTTTACGAGGGTTGCAGAGAGGCCCTACTCAGGTAGGGGTCCCCCTCACACATTTCTCAGCACCCTGCCCTGTAGGATTAGCAAGGCCTGCTATAGGGGTGACCTATGAGAGTACATGTGTTGTAATGGGGTGGGATATAGGGTACCTATTTCCCTGTAAGGGGTGCTAGCACCACCTTACCCAGACTACAGTAGTGGTCTGGTGGTGTCAGTTTGTATGGCTGTCCCAGGGTGGCACAATAAGTGCTGCAGCCCTGGTAGGCCTACTGAGGGACCCATGCCCTGGGTACCTAGGGTACCATCTACAAGAGACTGTCAGGGCATCCTCAGCATCCAAATGGTTTGTACCTAGGGTACTTCACATTAGTTTTAGGGAGAAAGCAGATAGGCTGGAGTCCTGGATAGCAGGATCCCAGCCAGACTAGTCAAAAACCACTCAAATACCAGGCAAAAAGTTGGGGGCAAACATTAGTCAGATTCCACCTTCCTACAACTACTCACTCTACTACTCACTCTACTACTCACACTCTACTACTCATTCTCTACTACTCTCTACTACTCTCTCTCTACTAATCTCTCTCTACTACTCCCTCTCTACTACTCACTCTTCTACTCACTCTACTACTCACTCTACTACTCACTCTACTACTCACTCTCTACTACTATCTCTCTACTACTCTCTCTCTACTACTCACTCTCTACTACTCACTCTCTACTAATCACTCTCTACTACTCTCTACTACTCACTCTCTACTACTCTCTCTGCTACTCACTCTCTACTAGTCTCTACGCTACTCACTCTCTACTACTCACTCTCTACTACTCTCTACTACTTTCTACCTACTACTTTCTCTATACTACTCTGTACTACTCTCTCTACTACTCTCTCTGCTTCTCACTTTCTACGCTACTCACTCTCTACTACTCACTCTACTACTCACACTCTACTACTCACTCTCTACTACTCACTCTCTACTACTCTCTCCTACTCACTCTCTGCTACTCACTCTCTGCTACTCTCTATGCTACTCACTCTCTACTACTCACTCTCTACTACTCACTCTACTACTCACTCTCCACTTCTCACAATCTACTACTCGCTCTCTACTACTCACTCTCTACTACTCACCCTACTACTCACTCTACTACTCACTCTACTACTCACTCTCTACTACTCACTCTACTACTCACTCTCTACTACCTACTCCATACTACTCTCTACTTCTCTCTATTACTCTCTGTCTACTACTTTCTCTCTACTACTCACTCTACTATTCACTCTACTACTCACTCTCTACTACTCATTCTCTACTACTCTCTACTACTCTCTCTCTACTACTCTCTCTCTACTACTCCCTTTCTACTACTCACTCCTCTACACACTCTACTACTCACTCTACTACTCACTATACTACTCACTCTCTACTACTCTCTCTCTACTACTCTCTCTCTACTACTCACTCTCTACTACTCACTCTCTACTAATCACTCTCTACTACTCTCTACTACTCACTCTCTACTACTCTCTCTGCTACTCACTCTCTACTAGTCTCTACGCTACTCACTCTCTACTACTCACTCTCTACTACTCACTCTCTACTACTCACTCTACTACTCACTCTCCACTACTCACAATCTACTACTCGCTCTCTACTACTCACACTCTACTACTCACTCTCTACTACTCACTCTCTACTACTCTCTAATACTCTCTACTACTCACTCTCTACAACTCACTCTCTACTACTCTCTGCTACTCACTGTTTACTACTCACTCTCTACTACTCTACTACTCCCTACTACTCTCTCTCTACTACTCACTGTCTACTACTCACTGTCTCTTGTCCTTCTTTTTCTTTCCTTTTTAATAAATGGGTGACTTTTTGCACCTTTATGCATTGGTGACTGTTTGCACCATGCAATAGGAACAGTGTCCTTTTGTGTTTTTGATATTGGCATATGGAGCATGGACACTGGACCTTTATCAGCTCCTGGGTCCCCCCTCTTTGTTTGTGATAAATGATTATGTACGGCGGTTCAGCCGAGGACCCTTCTATAGTCTCTTTCCTTTTCCTTTCTACAGGCACACGAGGCACCTTTCTACTGATAGTGGGATTTGCCGCTGAGTAGCAATATTCTGATTTTCATTCCTTTTTGATATCTAGATGGATCACGAGACCGTTGAGGTAGGAGGCACGAGGGAATGCAGAGGTTGCAACCCCAGTGACATTTCACTACAGCCCCGCCTCTGTTTTCTATGCTAGGATTTGTCTAAGTCTCCTCTCTTAGTTATCACGTTTTGGCACCATCATTGCAGCCTCCCTTAAGCACATGGCCAGGTTTAAGTACAGCAAATTATATCTATGCGGTTAGTTCATGTGCCCATAGTGATTGGTTATGGGGCGCTAATGAGTTTAACAACACATTGCCGGTATTTTTGGCTTGTTGGCTCCCTCGGTCACATTTTGGTGAGTGCATGAATTGTCCCCACCGGCATCTAATTATTCAGCAAGTTTCTGCGCAGGGTTTGGGGAGTAGTTTTCCATACAAATGCACATGCGCATTGTACTCCTCCTCTCACGCATGCGCTCCACGTCCGACTTTCTAAGGCCATTCCGGAAAGGGTAAACGCCCAGACTCCTGACCCAACTTTTTATCAGCACCGCGTCCTACCACCTTTTTTTGCTCACAACTGGCAGACGCAGGGACGGGGTAGGTGGACAGGTGTCAGCATCCCGGCAAATTTTTAAGTCTTTTCATTCGAGTAGGGACATGGATATCGTGATGCGTTGGCTCAAAAGCATGTACTTTACATTCATGGGTGAATTTTCCTTTCCACTTTCTAATGTCTTCCAGCCCGACAATGTGCGGGCGCCCATTGCTCGAGCCAGAGAAGAACCACCATGACAGTGGGAGGTATGTGCTCTTGGAGACCTATTCATTTTCATAATTGTTATGGCATCTAGTATTTACGATGCCGTATGTCCATTGGAGCACTATTTGGTTATTCCTTTGAACAGTGTGTAGCCAGAACACGTTGCAGATTACTGGAGTTACCATCTTTGTGATATTTAGATGACATAGTTAACGTATATTTGAGGTCTCATCTACACCATGTCTGTCACTCACATTTGGATATGGGCTCCACTGAGCATTTATGTTATACTGATGTGTCTCGTGTGCCTGTTGATCTTCTTTTTATGTAACTGATGTGCACACAATTGAGGCACACCGTGTGGCATCAAGTTGTTACTGATGCTCACCTCTGTGATTTATTATGTTTTCTCTCCCTGGGTATCGACCCGGAGAGGTATGCACCATGCAGTTGCAGCCAAATTATAGGTACACAGGCTCACTGCCCGCCCTGACTGATTTAGAGGGTATTTTAATTGGTTTTATTTCACGTGCACTTTAACTTTATAGTTTTGGTCCTGAGGAAGCGCCAACGACCATTAAGGCGACGCAGGCGCGAAACATGTCGACCTATGACCTTTCTGACACCCAGGCATAGTGTGCCGAAGGGGCAAGATTTCACACAGCAGTTTAATTTGTGAAGGGTATACAATCTAAAACATTTGCTGAAAGTTTACCCTTTATGAACTGATTCATCACTATGCACGCACTATTTTTACCCTCATTTGACCCCCACCCTACACACCCGCATGCACCATCCGGCAGTCCAAAAAAGATCTCCGATAAAGAGACCATTCGGAGGACCCGTGGGGAATTGCAGCGCCGGCCCCACGAGGAGCAAACGCCCGATGATGAAGTATGACACTCCTTGGGGTGTGTGAGGGCAACAGAGGACTATTTGTGTTCCTTCATTTCACTGGTGGGTCCTCATCACCTAGGGTCTCTCTCTCTTTTCCTTCTTTTTCTTTCCTTTTTAATAAATGGGTGAATTTTGCACCTTTATGCATTGGTGACTGTTTGCACCATGCAATAGGAACAGTGTCCTTTTGTGGTTTTGATACTACTCACTGTCTACTACTCTCTCTCTACTACTCTCTACTACTCACTCTCTACTACTCTCTCCCTACTACTCTCTTTTTACTACTCTCTACTACTCACTCTACTACTCACTCTCTACTACTCACTCTCTACTACTCTCTCTCTACTACACTCTACTACTCTCTAATACCCTCTACTATTCACTCTACTACTCACTCTCTACTACTACTCTCTACTGCTACTCTCTACTACTCACTCTCTACTACTCACTCTCTACTACTCACAATCTACTACTCGCTCTCTACTACTCACTCTACTACTCTTTCTCTACTACTCGACTACTCTCTACTACTCACTCTCTACTACTCTCTCTACTACACACTCTCTACTGCACACTCTCTACTATACACTCTCTACTATTTGCTCTTTACTACTCACTCTCTACTACTCTCTACGCTACTCTCTACCCTACTCACTCTATTACTCTAAAATACTCACTCTCTACTACTCTCTACGCTACTCTCTACGCTACTCACTCTACTACTCTCTACTACTCACTCTCTACTACTCACTCTACTACCCTCTACTACTCTCTACTACTCACTCTCTGCTACTCTGTACTACTCACTCTCTACTACTAACTCTCTAGTACTCACTCTCTAGTACTCACTCTCTACTACTATCTACTATTCACTCTCTACTACTCACTATCCTAATCTCTACTACTCTCTCTCTACTACTCTCTCTCTACTACTCTCTACTACTCACTCTCTACTACTAACTCTCTACTACTCTCTCTCTACTACTCTTTCTCTACTACTCTCTCTCTCTACTACTCTCTAGTACTCTCTCTCTCTACTACTCAATCTCTACTACTCTCTACTACTCTCAACTACTCACTCTCTACTACTCACTCTCTACTACTTTCTACCTACTACTTTCTCTACACTACTCTGTATTACTCTCTCTACTACTCTCTCTGCTACTCACTTTATACGCTACTCGCTCTCTACTACTCACTCTACTACTCACTCTATACTACTCACTCTACTACTCACACTCTACTACTCACTCTCTACTACTCACTCTCTCTACTCTCTACTACTTTCTACTACTCACTCTCTACTACTCACTCTCTACTACTCACTCTCTACTACTCTCTACTACTTTCTACCTACTACTTTCTCTATACTACTCTGTACTACTCTCTCTACTACTCTCTCTGCTTCTCACTTTCTACGCTACTCACTCTCTACTACTCACTCTACTACTCACTCTCTACTACTCACTCTACTACTCACACTCTACTACTCACTCTCTACTACTCACTCTCTACTACTCTCTCCTACTCACTCTCTACTACTCTCTCCTACTCACTCTCTGCTACTCACTCTCTGCTACTCTCTATGCTACTCACTCTCTACTACTCACTCTCTACTACTCACTCTACTACTCACTCTCCACTACTCACAATCTACTACTCTCTCTCTACTACTGACTCTACTACTCACTCTCTACTACTCACCCTACTACTCACTCTACTACTCACTCTACTACTCACTTTCTACTACTCACTCTACTACTCACTCGCTACTACCTACTCTCTACTACTCTCTACTTCTCTCTATTACTCTCTGTCTACTACTCTCTCTCTACTACTCACTGTACTACTCACTCTACTACTCACTCTCTACTACTCATTCTCTACTACTCTCTACTACTCTCTCGCTACTAATCTCTCTCTACTACTCCCTCTCTACTACTCACTCTTTTACTCACTCTACTACTCACTCTACTACTCACTTTACTACTCACTCTCTACTACTCTCTCTCTACTACTCTCTTTCTACTACTCACTCTCTACTAATCACTCTCTACTACTCTCTACTACTCACTCTCTACTACTCTCTCTGCTACTCACTCTCTACTAGTCTCTACGCTACTCACTCTCTACTACTCACTCTCTACTACTCACTCTACTACTCACTCTCCACTACTCACAATCTACTACTCGCTTTCTACTACTCACACTCTACTACTCACTCTCTACTACTCACTCTCTACTACTCTCTACTACTTTCTACTACTCACTCTCTACAACTCACTCTCTACTACTCTCTGCTACTCACTGTTTACTACTCACTCTCTACTACTCTACTACTCCCTACCACTCTCTCTCTACTACTCACTGTCTACTACTCATTGTCTACTACTCTCTCTCTACTACTCTATACTACTCACTCTCTACTATTCTCTCTCTACTACTCTCTCTCTTCTACTCTATACTACTCACTCTCTACTACTCTCTCTACTACTCTCTCTCTACTACTCTCTACTACTCACTCTACTACTCACTCTCTAATACTCTCTCTCTACTACTCTCTACTACCCTCTACTATTCACTCTACTACTCACTCTCTACTACTACTCTCTACTACTACTCTCTACTACTCACTCTCTACTACTCACTCTCTACTACTCACTCTCAACTACTCACTCTCTACTACTCTCTCTCTACTACTCACTCTCTACTACTCACTCTACTACTCACTCTCTACTACTCTCTACTACTCTTTACTCAATCTCTACTACTCACTCTCTACTACTCTCTACTATCCTCTACATCCCTCTACTACCCTCTACTACTCACTCTACTACTCACTCTACTACTCTCTACTACTCACTCTCTACTACTCTCTACTACTCACTATCTACTACTCTCTAAAACTCTCTACTACTCTCTACTACTAACTCTCTTCTGCCCACTCTCTACTACCCACTCTCTACTATCTACTGCTCACTCTCTACAACTCACACTCTACTAGTCACTATCTAATACTCTCTACTACTCACTCTCTGCTACTCACTCTCTACTACTCTCTACTACTCTCTCTCTACTACTCTCTCTCTACTACTCACTCTACTACGCACTCTACTACTCACTCTATTACTCACTCTACTACTCACTCTCTACTACTCACTCTCTACTACTCTCTACTCACTCTCTACTACTCACTCTCTACTAATTTCTATGTTACTCACTCTCTACTACTCACTCTCTACTACTCACAATCTACTTCCCACTCTCTACGACTCACTCTACTACTCACTCTACTACTCACTCTCTACTATTTACTCTCTACTACTCACTCTCTACTACTCTCTACTACTCTCTCTCTACTACTCTCTCTCTACTACTCTCTACTACTCTCTCTCTCTACTACTCTCTACTACTCTCTCTCTACTACTCACTCTCTGCTACTCTCTCCTACTCACACTCTACTACTCTCTCCTAATCACTCTCTACTACTCACTCTCCACAACTCACAATCTACTACTCGCTCTCTACTACTGACTCTACTACTCACTCTCTACTACTCACCGTACTACTCACTCTACTACTCACTCTACTACTCACTCTCTACTACTCACTTACTACTCACTCTCTACTACTAACTCTCTAGTACTCACTCTCTAGTACTCACTCTCTACTACTATCTACTATTCACTCTCTACTACTCACTATCCTAATCTCTACTACTCTCTCTCTACTACTCTCTCTCTACTACTCTCTACTACTCACTCTCTACTACTAACTCTCTACTACTCTCTCTCTACTACTCTTTCTCTACTACTCTCTCTCTCTACTACTCTCTAGTACTCTCTCTCTCTACTACTCAATCTCTACTACTCTCTACTACTCTCAACTACTCACTCTCTACTACTCACTCTCTACTACTTTCTACCTACTACTTTCTCTACACTACTCTGTATTACTCTCTCTACTACTCTCTCTGCTACTCACTTTATACGCTACTCGCTCTCTACTACTCACTCTACTACTCACTCTATACTACTCACTCTACTACTCACACTCTACTACTCACTCTCTACTACTCACTCTCTCTACTCTCTACTACTTTCTACTACTCACTCTCTACTACTCACTCTCTACTACTCACTCTCTACTACTCTCTACTACTTTCTACCTACTACTTTCTCTATACTACTCTGTACTACTCTCTCTACTACTCTCTCTGCTTCTCACTTTCTACGCTACTCACTCTCTACTACTCACTCTACTACTCACTCTCTACTACTCACTCTACTACTCACACTCTACTACTCACTCTCTACTACTCACTCTCTACTACTCTCTCCTACTCACTCTCTACTACTCTCTCCTACTCACTCTCTGCTACTCACTCTCTGCTACTCTCTATGCTACTCACTCTCTACTACTCACTCTCTACTACTCACTCTACTACTCACTCTCCACTACTCACAATCTACTACTCTCTCTCTACTACTGACTCTACTACTCACTCTCTACTACTCACCCTACTACTCACTCTACTACTCACTCTACTACTCACTTTCTACTACTCACTCTACTACTCACTCGCTACTACCTACTCTCTACTACTCTCTACTTCTCTCTATTACTCTCTGTCTACTACTCTCTCTCTACTACTCACTGTACTACTCACTCTACTACTCACTCTCTACTACTCATTCTCTACTACTCTCTACTACTCTCTCGCTACTAATCTCTCTCTACTACTCCCTCTCTACTACTCACTCTTTTACTCACTCTACTACTCACTCTACTACTCACTTTACTACTCACTCTCTACTACTCTCTCTCTACTACTCTCTTTCTACTACTCACTCTCTACTAATCACTCTCTACTACTCTCTACTACTCACTCTCTACTACTCTCTCTGCTACTCACTCTCTACTAGTCTCTACGCTACTCACTCTCTACTACTCACTCTCTACTACTCACTCTACTACTCACTCTCCACTACTCACAATCTACTACTCGCTTTCTACTACTCACACTCTACTACTCACTCTCTACTACTCACTCTCTACTACTCTCTACTACTTTCTACTACTCACTCTCTACAACTCACTCTCTACTACTCTCTGCTACTCACTGTTTACTACTCACTCTCTACTACTCTACTACTCCCTACCACTCTCTCTCTACTACTCACTGTCTACTACTCATTGTCTACTACTCTCTCTCTACTACTCTATACTACTCACTCTCTACTATTCTCTCTCTACTACTCTCTCTCTTCTACTCTATACTACTCACTCTCTACTACTCTCTCTACTACTCTCTCTCTACTACTCTCTACTACTCACTCTACTACTCACTCTCTAATACTCTCTCTCTACTACTCTCTACTACCCTCTACTATTCACTCTACTACTCACTCTCTACTACTACTCTCTACTACTACTCTCTACTACTCACTCTCTACTACTCACTCTCTACTACTCACTCTCAACTACTCACTCTCTACTACTCTCTCTCTACTACTCACTCTCTACTACTCACTCTACTACTCACTCTCTACTACTCTCTACTACTCTTTACTCAATCTCTACTACTCACTCTCTACTACTCTCTACTATCCTCTACATCCCTCTACTACCCTCTACTACTCACTCTACTACTCACTCTACTACTCTCTACTACTCACTCTCTACTACTCTCTACTACTCACTATCTACTACTCTCTACAACTCTCTACTACTCTCTACTACTAACTCTCTTCTGCCCACTCTCTACTACCCACTCTCTACTATCTACTGCTCACTCTCTACAACTCACACTCTACTAGTCACTATCTAATACTCTCTACTACTCACTCTCTGCTACTCACTCTCTACTACTCTCTACTACTCTCTCTCTACTACTCTCTCTCTACTACTCACTCTACTACGCACTCTACTACTCACTCTATTACTCACTCTACTACTCACTCTCTACTACTCACTCTCTACTACTCTCTACTCACTCTCTACTACTCACTCTCTACTAATTTCTATGTTACTCACTCTCTACTACTCACTCTCTACTACTCACAATCTACTTCCCACTCTCTACGACTCACTCTACTACTCACTCTACTACTCACTCTCTACTATTTACTCTCTACTACTCACTCTCTACTACTCTCTACTACTCTCTCTCTACTACTCTCTCTCTACTACTCTCTACTACTCTCTCTCTCTACTACTCTCTACTACTCTCTCTCTACTACTCACTCTC
>NW_028187826.1:0-3000 GCF_964204655.1 Triturus cristatus | reverse complement strand
AACTGGTAAGGTGACCTCTTCTAAGTGCAACGCCAGCGTCGCACCCCTCTCTGGCACTACTCTCCTCAATATTTCTTCCGCAACTCCCTTCTAGATGATTGGATTATCGATCAGTATTTCGGTCTCTGAAGCAGGGTCTCTGGCATCTGCAGGGTCTGATACAGCGTCTCGGACAGCGTCTGTGGCAGCATACGTGTTGGGTCTGTGACGGGTCAGAATGATGGGTCCGACACTGGTCTCTAGCTAACATACCTCAATTATACTATTCTGTGTTCGTGTACCACCCCCAAATGTTTCATGTATTCCCCTACTTCTGATTGGACGGGGCAACAAGGTGAGTTCATCACACCATATTAAATGTAATATTTTACTTAGGTTCTTTGTTCTATATTTCCGCCCCTTAATTTACTTTCCCAAAGCTTTATATTCCCACCCGCATTTCATATTATGATCAATACAATTAATATACTTTGTAATAATTGTTGCTCTTGTCCGGGTCGATGGGTTAAGTTCCCATGTGCTTCTTGCCAGCTTGACTTTGGCTGGGTTTCAATGGTGTCATCATAGTTCCGGGCAGGGTTTAGTGCACGTGCGCACAGATCAGGTGGTGTAGGGATTTCAGTCACCCTCCAAGGCCCAAATACGAACTAATAATAAAGTCAGAAAAAGACATGTTAGAATACGGAAATAAGTAAATTCACTGTATACCACTTATCTCTACTCTATCCCCATTTACTTATATAAATCTTTCGCATTAGTACTTAGTAGAACTTATGAGTTTTAGTTTAAGCAGTAGCATGTACATTAACATGCGAGTTTGAAGCGGCCATTTTAAAAGCTATTGCGCAGCTGCAAAAGTTTCCCTACAAGCATAGAAAACGTCATACTACGTAGATGCAGTAGACGCAAGCGTAGTGAAATTCCCGCATTTTGTCGCCCTTTTAAGACACTCGGGTTACTGGTTATACACATATGAAAGCATCCCTAGATACAATATGTTTTGTATAATGCAATATTAGTATTTACAAGACAAATTGATTATGGTATTATACGTTATTTGAGAGGATTGCATCCATCAATGGGGTCCCCTCTACTTTGAGAATGTAAAACAATATATATTTTTAAGAGTAGGTAGAGGTCTCGCGGTTTACTGCCTACTCCTAAAAAGAGAAAGTGAAACAGTTCATAAAAAGAAAAAATGCATATTTTCCTTTCAGCAAAATTAGTTGCATTAAAAAAAAAATGTTTATATGTTTTGTATTTAAAAGCAATCATAGACATGGTCACCTGCTGACCCCTGCAGGCCACCATCCCTGTGATGGCTGTCATTCCTAACGTGTTGCAGCTTTTCTCATTATTATTCATGAGATAGGGTTGATTTGTTACCCACTAGGAATCGCTCATTTAAAAATTAAAAAAATGTAAACGTTTCGTACATTAGGAATAGCGATTTCCTAATTGCGATGTGGAGAAAATCATAATTCGGAAATCACTCTTCCCAATCATAGGGGCCCATTAGGATGTAGGGCGGATCACCACCGCCCACATGGCGGTGGCGATCCGCCCTACATCCTTCCCCGCCCGCCACCCATTTCCCCCGCCATATTAGTATAGCGGGGGGACTGAGGCGGACGGGATAAGGGTTTAATATGGTGGCGGTGTCTTCTAGACACCGCCATCCGTATCAGGATGCAGGCGGGCGACAACCTTTCCGTGGTGGCGGTGCCGCCATGGAAAGGCATGCGGATCTTCAAGGTGGGGGCCCGTTGCGGGCCCCCAGGATGTTGAGGGGGTGGGGGGCACATGGGTGGTACCTATGGTACCCCTCTGCATGTGAATGCACAACATGGCAGGCACTGCGCGGTGCCTGCCACGTTGTGCATGCAATTGCACAACATGCACTTTTGGCATTGCGGCATGTGCTGCTAAAAACTTCGCCCGCCGCAATGTCAAAAATGCGTGATGCACCTGCCAGTGTGGCGGGCACATGCTAATATCCTCCACGGGACCACCGCACATATGACGGGCGGTCCCGTTTTCCGTCGGGATGGCGGGCGGGCAAAGTCCGCCCGCCATCCTAATGATGCCCTTAGTATACTTTTGTTCAGAACTTTTTATAGATCTTCTCCAAATCTTTCATCAACATCATATATACTTTGTGCACGGTGAAGGACTACAACACAGATAAGCCTGGGTATTTTGGATATGGGTGTAGATTATTGCGCCAAGTAGAAGTATATGAATGGGATTGATAAATGGATAGCGATCTGTGTATTTATGGTTTGATTATGAACATAGTACGTTACAAACTGAAAACGTTGCCCATTTGGGCATGATGTTATATGTGGTTTCCCCTTCTTCTCTCTTTTTCAGTTCTTTTCATGTCTTATATTTTCCCTACTTCTTCTCTTTTTTCCTTCGCTTATCTCTCTTTGCCCGATTTGCCCTTTTTTCAGTTTGAAGTAAGATGTTCATGTATCTGATATCTGCCTCAGTGACACTTATGCCCATTTGGGTTGATTAATAGTTTAGGTTTCATGAATCCTATTTGTGAATCATAGATAATATGTAAAGGTTCAACTATATATCTTTTACTCTTTGATAAACTGCACACAGTATACTCAGATAAAGTCTGCCCACTTCGCCTGGAAGTTACATCTAATTCTTTTTCCCACTCTTAAATTTCTCTTTCTCTCTTCCCTTTTTTCCCTTCTGTTTCTTTCCCTTTCCTTTTCCCCGCCCCACTTGTCGGTATACACAACATTTGATCAAGGCTTCCTTAAAATACCTATTTGGGTTGGTTGGAGATATGTGTTGTATCAATATTGTAATTGAAATATATATTTTTTCAAAACTTTATTATTTGGGGGTATACAGACAGCACATTCATGATAGCTTTTTTTTTAAATTGTCATTTACTCACTTTAATTTTGATTGTAATCTTTATAATGTTATTAATATGCCTTTTACCTTCTATATCTGGGGGATATTTTGCTTTTC